>NC_092069.1:4022500-4042500 GCF_039877785.1 Chaetodon trifascialis | reverse complement strand
CAAAGCATGTGTATGCAGCTGTGAACATAATTCTGATGTGGTAACGGCACTGAACATCTATCTATTTATCTCAATCTACTATCATTTGTTAGTAGGCTCACTCTTTCCCAGCATCTGATTTTATTGGAAATATTGGACATACAAGATTTTATGGTTTTACGGGATTCATGCTGATGTAAATGACACAAATCCATTCTGAAATTCAAATTGAAAAGTTTTTGAAATGACAGGTTAAACCCACTTTAAAGCCATCTTTTTCAGCTGTGGAAGCAATGTCCCACAAATCAAACAGACATCATCAGGAAAGGAGCAAAAATGCTTCAAAAGTCCAACATGGTGACCAAATGAAGTGACTTAACGGTGTGTCAGCAGGAGGCTCCGTTCAGAACCATTATTCTACATATAGCCCTCTGTCTCTAGTGCTTAAAGCCTCTCTCTCTCTATCAGCTGAAGTGCGGTCTGGCCCTCTGCCTGTGTTTTGTTTGGCTCACATTCACACACACTCTCTCTCTCACACACACACACACACACACACACACACACAGACAGCACAAACTGTTTGGAAGACTTGGAGAGAAAAGGAGAATGTGTGCTGCCATGTATAATAAAAGGTTGTTTTTTTTTAACATTTCCTAAAAGGGGTTGATAATTTTATCGACACACACACAGACACACAAACATTTTGACAGAATTTGTGTCATTGCTGAGAAGAACATGTGATCACGTGAAGTGATAGTGTGTAACAATGTTATATTATAAATACTACTGTGTGTGATTTGTTTGTGTGTGTGTGTGTGTGTGTGTGTGTGTGTGTGTGTGTGTGTGTGTGTGTGTGTGTGTGTGTGTGTGTGTGTCCTCCAGCAGCAGCCACATGGAGGAGAAACTACACACAGTGACACACACACTGGCTTCCATGCCTCTGTCCGTCTCTCTGTCCCTCCATTCTTCATTAGCAGTTGTTTCTGCGTCGAGATATTCTATCCTCTGCATTCCACCTTCCTGCTTCAGTTTCACACAGTATAAAACTCTCATTACTGACTGATTCTAGTTTTCACTATGATTCAATTTGCCATAATTACTGCGGCTGTGGCTAATAAAAAAGGGAAGAGTGGGAACGGCTAGAAATCGGTGCGAAGGTCAACTGGCAGTTAGCGGCATTCATTTTCATCTCAGTGTATTCATCTGGGGCAGCTAATGGCCCAATTTTCTCCCCCTCGCTCCTCAATAAATATTGCTGGAATTACAGGTTAAATAGCTAAATTAAATCACAGCTATTACAGATGAGGGAGGGAGAAGAGAGACAGAGGGAGAGAAGGAGAGAGGGAGTCAGATCTGTACAGTTACAGAGGAGGCGCAGATCGTTGCAAAATGTACAATTAATGCAGAGAGTGCTGGAGGAGCGCCGTCAGACTGTTGCGTCACATTATGACATTCAGTACATTTGCACGCATTTCTGGATGTGAATGGCTGTTGAAGAGACAAATGCTGAGAGAGTGGACTGTGAAAAGCCAGAGCACAGCTAAACTTTCCTCTTTAACTCCACAGATGCTTTAACGTTCAATATACAGTTTCACTCCTCTTTATATTCTGTTTCCTCTTCGAATGGCAACCTTCCTATGACAGTTTACCTCAAGGTTTATTGACTCATACGGGCAACGTATAAACTGATTTTCATCACGTGGAACATGTTTATGCTGATGTGTGAGCCAGTAACACTCAAAACCTCTAAATAGATTGACAAGACTTTTTCACTCACTGAAGTTTACCAAACGAAAGCACAGCTACAAACTTGGACAGAACTTAAGGGTCGAGGTGAGAATATACTGTCCACATTGTGAATTTTTGCCCCAGGTCCCCATAGCAGGTTAAGCCTGTTTTGTTCAACAAAAGAATTATGTTGTTAGTTTTTAATTCCAACTGGCGGGAAACCTTCAGTTCAGACGATAGAAATGTGTTCAGCAGTAATAAAATAAGATCACATCACGATCATGATATGATTTTATTAAACACCAGTAAATGATAACACTGAAGTATCACTCGGCCATATGGTGCACAACCACCCTTGACAACAAAACACAAGTTAAGTAACTATTAACAGCTTCTTAACAAATATCATGTCTGGTTTTGATGAATGGGTTCTTTTGTAAGTCTCTACTCTCAGCATTTCTGTGTGTGATAAATCTGAGGGGTCTCAAGATGATTAACAAGATAGAAGAGAAAACATATTTCTGATGAACAAAACGATGTTTATCTTTTTCCAGCTTTTCTAAAATTCCATGCTTTTTCTCATTTAACCTCCAAAGGACTGTCAAAATGATTCAGATGTGAGAGGGAAAGATGACTCTTATGAGCTGCTGAACCCGGTGACAGGGGGCTGTGAGTGCGCATTGCTTGTCTATAAAGGCTCACAGCTGACACACAGAGGGGTGTCCAGGTGTCCTGTCTGACTGGTTACCTGAAGACGACAATCTTTTTTTCTCTCAGTGAGGTGGTTCAAATAGAATGAGCACAGTTTTCAACCTCATCCATCTTACTGTCCCTTTCTCTCTCCCATGTCCGTCTGTGTCATTTCATCCCTCTCGTTAGTGTAGTACTGTCCTCCCCTCCTGTGTCCCTGCACCTTGATCTCTCAATCATGGGGGCTTACCAAGACTGGGCTGTACAGTAGCCCCCCCACATTCCCTCCATCCAATCAAAAGTGGATTATAGACCTGAACTGGTTTGCATACAGGAAGTGCAGCAGCAGAGCAGGTTTAACGTAAGGGGGGGCAATGTCAGCACTGAGGCATTTACATACAAGCTGACATGAACCAAGGGTACAGCGTGTGTGTGTGTGTGTGTGTGTGTGTGTGTGTGTGTGTGTGTGTGTGTGTGTGTGTGTGTGTGTGTGTGTGTGTGTGTGTGTGTGTGTGTGTGTGTGTGTGTTCCCCTCTTGGCCTTTCATGATGCCTGCAAAAAGTTTCCTTACTTTTTTCTGCATAATTAAGCCAGCAGTTTCATTAACATGCGTGTGATCCTCCACCCCCACCCAGATAAACACACATGCACGACGCACAATTTTCACCTTGCATTGGCTGACATCTTGTTTACCACTAACACGACACGGCAACAATTACAAATTGCAAATCAGATGTGTGTGTGTGTGTGTGTGTGTGTGTGTGTGTGTGCAGACGCAGTACACACTCTTATGTCTGTATACGCTGTACTTGCATCCATGCTACAGTAAGAACTGGAGGAATGTTTTTCTTTTTTTGCTTGTGGACAGTTAAGAAGTGTTTATTCCGTGCATTTCCTAATGAGATAATTTCAAAAAGCAGAGCTAATTTGGCGCCGAGTTCCCAGTATTCTTTAAGTAGTCTATTCGTTTTGAATGAAGTGGTTTGAGCATAGGGTTTTAATGTCATCCAACAGGCCTTTTAAATAGGCTTTAATAGCTCACAGCTAAAATCACTACAGGACCACACAGCAGCAGCTTTAATTAAATCGCCCTAACTGTAAGGAAATGAAAATCTCACACTTTTCCTCTGACGGCGAGTCAGTATAAGCTTTATCTACTGTGTCTGAGTCGGTGATTCACTGCAGCTCCCAAAGCTCCGGCCGGCCAGACTAAAACCTCCTTCTGGGGAGACTGAGTCATCTCTGAGCTCAGCTCGCCACAGACGCTGCTGGCTAACGACCAAAAGGCAAACCCCAAACTCTTGCTGCTATACAGGCTGTTACTGTCAACCTACATGTCACACATTTTGTGAAGTATGATGTGTCAAAAGTGACAAGCTGAATGGAAAATTCAATACTTGAAAAATTCATAGTTATACTGAAAAAATGTATGCTAATTTAAAGGGGTTTTGGGGAAAATAAGGAATCTGGGAGAGCATGTGCCTCTTTACACAACAGCTGAAAAGTGTTTTTTGTAGCTTGTGTTGTATTCACACTGAATACACACCCAAAGTGGACCCAGATCTTCTTGTTTATTTAGCATCACATTTACATTTAGGATTAAATGCTAATGAATGAAATTTCAGCCCTACAACATAATTTGTGAAATAACATGTTAAGACATGTTGGAAAGATGCCATTAGAAAAGAGTGTGGGTGGATATTATAGATAAGAGAGAAACCAACAGTTACGGTGACATATTTTGATCACTCCATTGCCAGAATTTGCCAGACATGAATTATTGTTTGCCCTTTGTTAAAATCACAAAGGGCTCAATGTCAAATGACCAAAAGTCCAAAGTCAAATGATGCAACAGATATTAATTTGGAAAACATTTCATTTCTTTGGAAAGGGCAAGGAAAGAAGCCCTGGAGCCTGGAGGTGATGTCACGACTTCCACTCTTGCTGTTTTGTTGTCACTTCAGTCTGACATTATGTTCATGTTTGTCATTTTGTGTTTGAAAGACAGGTTATTTAGCCCTGACCAAACAGTTGTGACTGATGTATCCATCCAATCACCAGCTGACAAAGACGCAGCCTCATGCAGCAGTTAATGTTCTTCACCACGACTGAACCAGTTGCTTCTTCTGTAAGTCAGTTTAAAAGCTGGAGACTCTCATCAGCACTATCTTGCTAGCTCTGCAGCAGGGAGATCACATGACCATTCTGACCTTCAAAGCTCTGATTGGTTGTTGTTTCTCCAACCAGGAAACAGCTGTCAATAAGCACAACACCAGGTCGACTTCAACCACTAAAAAAGTCAGTTAAGAGGTCCGCCATGGTCACAATCCCTGCTACCAGTGGCAGGAAGATCCAGGGACTTCTTTTCCAAGGAATTAATTTCTTTTGGTGCAGCCGGTCGACATCTGCTTAACTCCCATTTTAATTTTAGCAACATCACCAAAGTTTTCGTGAAACCGACTTGACAGTTGGGTGGAAACAAAGTGAGTATCGGTATCCTGCAGAGCCAGTTGATCTCAATAGAACTAACCCAGATAACAACATTAACCATCTAAAGAAGCAGCATGAGCTGTGTTTATTTTTATTTTCCTTCTCTCAGTCCTTTACTCTTTCTTTTCCAGAGTCTACGCAACCTTCTTTCATCACAGCATGTGCTGAACTTTAGCATTACCCCATCTTCTCTGCATGTTATCCAGCCAACAAAGGATTATCATTGTGCAAAGTGTGTGCGTATGTGTGTGTGTACAAGCCCTGACAGTCATGGCAAGACAAGAAGGGGAGGGAGCTAGGAAGGGAGGGGAAGGGGTTTTGGCATTCTTATGTTATGAATTTTAAAGGAAGGCTTAGCTGATCATAGCCAAATTAGAATGCATTTAGCTCATTAGGGGAGTGGAGGAGCAGCAGGAAGAGGAAGAGGAGGGGAAAGAGGAAGAAGAGGAACTCCATCTCTCAGAAGACATGACAAAAAACAAGTAGTTCTCAGTGCTGTAGTTAAAATTAGGAGTGGAGGTGCAATCCAAGACAAACTGGCACAGTGTGTGTGTGTGTGTGTGTGTGTGTGTGTGTGTGTGTGTGTGTGTGTGTGTGTGTGTGTGTGTGTGTGTGTGTGTGTGTGTGTGTGTGTGTGAGTGAGTGTGCCCTGTTAACAAATTAGAGGGATTACCAGAAGAGAGTGCCAGAGCATACCAGCTAATCCCCCACACTGGCCCGCACCACTGCACCTGGGGAGTGTATGTGCACATGTATGTGTGTATATGAAGGGTGCTGTGGCAGGAAGGGGCTCTGGAGGGGCATCATCCTTGCCCAAACACACCCCCTGGTTCCAGTGGTCCCCTAATCCTGAACACACACACAAACAACATGCAGGATGCACCTGGTACCTGGTCATTCTTAAGTCATGTTTCCAGCATACACTGTAAGTAAGCAGCCTTGAAACCACGTCTTACCCACACCTACATGTACATAAACCCCAAATCTGTTTTGTGTTTCCACCACAGACGGCACTCTTACATGTAGGCAGGGTTATTACCAAGGCTTCGGGGCTAACTCCGCTTCACTTTTCCAGCAGCTGGGAAACAATGCAGAGACTTTTCTTCTTCTGCAGAAGCTGCAGCATCTATGAACTGCCACACTGCAAGCTATGCCATACCTTTAATTCCACACTGACAACTTCCTGCTAACCTTTTCCTCTGCTCTGCTCGCATTCATCGTCACTTTTCTGCCGCTTGCTCTCTTTCCCTCGCGCAACCACACACTCTACACACAAGCATGTAGCACTGAGCTACGCTACTCTTACAACAACAAGAACGCAATGGAGGTATGCTCAACAAGGAGACAAGCTTTGTTTGAGAAAAGGCTGCAGGCAGCAAGACAAAAGACTGCTGGAAAAACATGGAGGGTTGGGAAATCTTACATCAGAGTGCAGACAACAAGACGACTCTGGTTGTATCAATCAACAGGCTGCAGTGTTTCTAGCTCCACATCAGTGTGCTCCGCACCTCAATAGAGGAGTAATGAAAAGTGGAATGGTTCTATTGGTACCATGTGCAACTTGTGACAATGGAAAAGTGAAAATAACCATTCTAATGTGTAATGAAGTGAATTGAAGTGAACTGCTCGGTGGAAACAGGGTTTTACTGTTTGTGGATGATGACACAGTGAAGCTCAGGTGTAGTGCGCAATATTATAGTTAAATAGGCCTTTGATTGTAGCTTCAATCAAAATAAGGAATACTTTAACTTCATCATCATTTAATATTTTATTTTCTCCCAGAATGTGTTTTAAATTTAGAGAGTGCTTATAAGGTGTAATCTATTGGAGTATGTGTGCAGTTTATTCCAACAAAGGTCAGAGGATGCAATACATTGCAAGCTGAGGCTGATGCTGATTTAATGAAGAAATTAAGGAATCATTGCCTCTCTGTGGGGACATCTTTGTCTGGAGCTGATTTTCATGATTCAGTTGAAACCATTTAGTACTAATGAAGGGAAATTTGAAAGCTACAGCTGATATCATAGACATCAACTGTGGCAGTCGTTTGGGAAAGGCCCGTTTGTTGCAATGCCTCAGCCTGTTATCCGTAAGAATTCCATTCATTTTGAATTATTCCACACCTCAAAATGTATGCACAATGCCAGCGTTACGTGCCAATGCAGGAAGCAGTGTCTTCCATGCAACAGTTCAAGTTTGGGGTAGGGGATTAGCAACTCACACCTCTGACTTTCATGAAGGCTTTCAGAGAGTTCATGTTCCGTCACAGACCAAAGTACAGCTGTTACAGAAAGAATGAAGGGTTTCAATGACCCATGCTCAAAGCCAGCTCCATAAAGAAATGCTTTTTTTTAATTTGCTGTGAAAGAACCTGACAGCCCTAATCACAACAATATCCAACGCCTTTGGGATGAAGTGTACTGCGTATAGCCGACATCAGTGTTGGACCTGACTCGCGCTCCTCTGCCTGAATGGGAGAAACCCCTGCAGCCAGGTTCTAAATTTCTAAGAATCATTTTTAATTGTCTAATTACAGGCAATAGAGGGAAGTCACATGAAACCAGAACTAATCACGAATCAGAAGGCAGCATAGATGAAACCCTTTGGTGGAATAAACACAGCATGTGGAAAAAGAGTTATGCAACCTGACTATGATTTATTTCAATAGCAGAATGTATAAGATGATCAATCTCTCATTGGGCATGGTGAGGCAGGTCTTCAGTGTTGGGTATCCTGCGAGCACAGCTCCTCTATGGAGACTCAAAGTGTTTTTGTCTTTTGAGGTTTAGTCATTTTGACATCTTGTCAGGTGAAGAGTTGGCTTGGTCTCTGCAGCCACAATAGAGAAACTCTGCCATGATGCTGATTTGACCGAGACAGCGTTCCAACACATTTTTGGATCCCTCTCTCTCTCTCTCTCTCTCTCTCTCTCTCTCTCTGACTCTCTCTCTTTCTCTCTCTCCCCTCTAAGTCTCCCTGTCACCTGTCCCATCCAAATCCTCTCCCTACTTCCCTCCCCTTATATAAAGCTGGTCCAAATTACACACTGCCAAGTAGGAGTTTCTTGGAACGAACCACACGCACATACACACACGCCAGAGCCCTATCCCAGACGATGATGTAGCAGTGGCTGTCCTGTCTGAATAAGACATATTACAGCGCGGCCTGACACCAGTGTTAAGAAGAAAAGATGTCTCTCTCTCTCTCTCTCTCTCTCTCTCGCCATTAGTGAAGCAGACAGAGTTGAGTGTAATGCCACATTTATGAATTCAACACTACGCCCTCTGATCAGCTTCACCTCTTCAACTTTCAGAGCGAAGCTTTGATCTTTTCTTGTAAATGTAACCTTTAGCGGCTATTTAAATATCTTCCTCCCCATAAAATGACAGGATAAAAGACGGCTTATTTGAGTTGACTAACTTCACCTGTGGAGTACAAAAGTACAACCAAACGGTTTGCTGAGGTGGAAAAAGAGGTGAAGCAGAGAGGGGAGAGGGGGTGAAAATGAAGGAGTGCAGCCTGTGGTCTGAGTGTTATGGTCATACTCCAGTTGTTTATACAGAAATGGCAGCGAGAAGTAGAAGCGAGGAAGCAGTGGGGGTGGAGAGGGAGGGGCAGGTCGAGGACTAGAGCAGATCCAGACCAGATGGAGGTTAGAGGAGGGCATGGATGGAGGGATGGAGAGAGGGACGAGGGAACAGGTCTCTCTTGGAGGCCCTTATAAGGCCTGGATGAAGGGAGAGCTCCGGAAAGGCAACAGAGCCACTGCAGAACCATATACCTGCAGGCGGGACACAGTGCAGGGGGAGCCCACCTAAAGTTTGTTTAACACCTTTTTTATATCGCATAATCTTGTATAACACTGTTGGATTGTACGACTGTGATAATAATATTATAGGGACATTTCAGTTTACTACGGTATCTTATTTTCATAGTTTTGTCCATCATTTCTCTCAGTTTTGATAACACTGGGACCTCAAGGCTAAAACATTCTGATGTGGTAAGAAACACAGACACAAGAAATACTAAACCAGTTAATTTGCAAAGTGCACCCACAATGTAATAATGTCTGCTCTCAGTGTACCGGAAACCTGAAGCTTTATTTAAAACCTGTCTTTATCATTGTGTTTATGTATTGTTGCTGCATTCCCACATACAGTATCAGTCGTTATTTTGCTGAATATGATGTTATTAAGACTAATGGCACAAACTGAACTGTGGCTCAGGAGGTAGAACAGTCATCCACTAATCAGAGGAGCAGTGGGTCCCCAGCCCCTGCACTCTTCATGCCAAAGTGTCAAAGGGCAAGATACTGAGCCCTGAACTGCTCCTGATGCTGTGCCGTCGGTGTGTCACTGTGCATGAATGGTTATCGCTCTTGATGAGTATTTGGCACCGTGCATGGTAGCCTCTGCCACCAGTGTATGAATGTGTGTGTGAATGGGTGAGTGCTGGCTTGTGTTAAGGCCATAACCACAATTTTAGACATACTAGGATTCCTAACAACATGAATGAAATTACTGATCAGCCACCAAAAGAAGGCTGTAAAATACTGTTCTAACATTTTCTGTGTTGATTTAACTGTTAAGTCATATAGTTTCATTATCTTGTATACTGGCTTTGAATGTGCTCTCTGATGGAGAATAGCTGAAAAATTCCTTTAGTTGAGAAAACAATTTCACCACTAAGTCCATTAAATAGCTTTGGATGATACTGTGGGCTATCACATGATCTTCACATGATCTATGAGAAGATAGTTTGCCTATTTATGTTTTCTTTCTGAACACTACAAAGAAATATAGATGACAAATTACTTTTAACTACTACTTTTAAATTCTTTATTGTTATTTTTCGTCTAAAAACAGTCACATTTAAAGACAACCACCCCAAAAATATATCGATCAATGTAAAAACCCAGAGTGAAATAGTGAGGAGAGGACCTGAGCATCCTCCTGCCAGCTGAAGCACTGATCATTCCTCAGGACTTAAGTGTCACTGGTCTGTATAACAGTTCTGATCACTGAATGGAGATCCTTCCTTTCTCCTACAATTTATTTGCCATTTGCCAAAACTGCCTCCAGCTATGCTCTTCACCAACACCCAACATTAATTACCAGATTCAGACTATATCTCTGAGTACAGTACAGGAGAAGGATCTTTGCCAAAGGTCTTCAGACAGTGTGTCTTCCACCATGTTTCTGAGCATGATTAAACAGGCGTATTTGCAACTTTTTACAGACAGACAGACAGACAGACAGACAGACAGACAGACAGACAGACAGACAGCTCAGCCAATTATCCGTCCTGCTGTCAACAAATCTGACTTGTAGAGAATCTGACATTATGTTGAGGAAGTTAACAGTGTTTAACAGTTACATGTTACCATTAATACTGCTTGACTGTTTAACTGCAGTAGCTCACTGGCAATAGTGTTTTGAAGCAGGTACATGCATCGATCACAATAACTTCAATCACTAAACTGACCTAGAGCCAAATCACATCCATATTTTTCAGGTTTCTGTTTTTATAGTCTAGTGGTAGAATTTATGTATTCATATGAATGTCTTTTTTTGGCTGTTGCTGCCGTTAATTCTCAGTCATGATTGGTGGACGGAATATTCTGGACAAAACATCAAAGCCTGAACTTTTTTTTTATTAGAGGAGAGAAGAGCAGAGGCGAACGGAAAGTAATGGAAAGGAGCTCCTCTGTGCTCCTTCTGTCTCCACTCTAACTGGAAGCAGGCCTGCTCCCATAACTACTCCAATCTGTTTTCATTTGCTGAACCTCATACCATCACACACACACACACACACACACACACACACACACACACACACACCCACACACACACACACACACACACACACACACACAGTCATGTTTCCATCACTTTGGGGACATTACATAGACTTACTTTCATTCCCTGGAGACTTACCCTAACCATAACCATAACTACTACTTACCTAACCCTAACCCTAACCCTGACCTCCACATAAACCTAACCATACCCTCACCTTAAGCCCAGTCTTCACCCTGAATTTTAATGATTTATGTTATGGGGACATGTGTTCAGTGCCTGTAAGGAAGTCCCCACAATGTGACTGTGTAAACTGATTCATGTTCCCACAACAGCAGTAATACACACACACACACACACACACACACACACACACAGTCTGAAGTAAAGTCTAGTAAGGCTGCCCCATCTCTTGAAGCAGAAATACATTGGTTTTATTTCTGTTTCAGCAAGTAATCTGACCTATTAACCAGCAAGTAAACCAATAAGTCAGAAAATCAATCAGTCTGTAAAAGAGTGTCTTATATATTCAACACACCAAACTCTGAGGGAGACTACAGAAACAGATTACAGGATATACAGCTCACACTGTAACACATGCCACATCCTGCATCTGTAACACATGGCGACATGCAGCAACATCCTGCGACATGCTACAATGTGCAGCCATGATCTCTAACATGCTGGTAAGTTCTGCAACATGATGCGACGACAGCATGAGACAAGACCGAGCATGACGGTGCTTCCCATAACACAATGCAACATCCCACAACATGCTGTGACACACCAGGACATTTCCTCGGCCAGTCTGACAAAGAAGGCAGCATAAAGAGTGAAAATGTGAAGGATACCAAAGGAAGGAGGAGTGAAGTGTTGGACACGGAGGAACTGGAAAAACCTCTTTGTCATATGAGACGCCTGGAAGGAGAGAGTGCGATAGGGCTCCGTAGTCATAGCTCAGCAGTCATACACCAGCCAAACACAACAAAGACGTGAAGAGAAAGTGAGGAAAGACAGATGATGAGTGAGAGTGGAGAGGAATTCTTTTAACTCATCTCTAAGACACGAGTTAACAACAGAATTTTCTGGCTACAGAGAAACTGTGCCTGACAGGTCTGTGGGCTCACCTCTTACAGGAGTGTTTTAGGAACTCAGGAACTTGTCTGTATTTCAATCCAAGAAACATAGACCCAGTTTTGGTTGCTAGTTCTGCACATTCCTTCCAAACATCATAATAGACACAAAACAACACAACAACTTATCATCTTGTATCAAAATTTCATGTAAAGTGAAATCACTTGAAATCCATAATCAGTCTGATTTGCTTAAAATTTGTGATTCCTTTAGGAATACACACCAACATGTACTAAAGGACTTTTAGTTCCTGAGGATCCTTAGTGCTTTAGACTATTCGTTAGGGATTTCTTTGAGGTGTGTGTTTACATTTGTGTGTGATGGAGACAGAGGGAAAGACAATCATAGCAGTGTTTAAACCCCTTATAGTAGAGTAGGTGGTCTATGGTTTCAGTATGCTGGATCTGTTTCCCTGTTATATCACACACACACACACACACACACACACACACACACACACACACACACACACACACACACACACACACACAGTAGTGTGGCTCGTGCCAGTGTTGGTCAGTGCTTAGATCCCAGCCTGCTCCACTGCTCATTAGACTCAAGCACTGACCATTTAGGTCAAGGCATCTGCTGCTGGATCAGCTCTGCTCGTCTGACTTTCTGTGTGTGTGAGTGCTTTGTCTGATTGTTGTTGTCAAGCTCACATCAAGCTACTCTGGATGCACTGATCTGATTTCCCTTACTAGCAAGACTTCTCACCGCAGCCAGGCAGATGGCGATGCTGTGCAGACAGCCATGACGTGAGGCCTGCTGAGGGCCAAGGCCTGTCATACGCTGGTCGCACCTTATCCACTGACCAATCACAATTTTTGCAGATGAAGAAAACGTTTCACATCCTGCGGTTGTTGTGAATTCCTGCATGGGTGGTCATATAGGATTGCAGTTTACCTAAGCATCTTGATGACATAATAATGTGCTGTGGGGCAGGGGGAGCAACAACAATGGAGAAACCCTCTGGTGATTAAGCAACCTTAGACAGGGAGAGAAAAACACTGTGCCCGCCAACCTGCAATGTCCTCCCAGGTATGCTTTTTATCTGCAGGCCTTCAAGTGGTGCCAAAGGGGCAGTTAAGGGATCCTGCGGTTGGCCAGGAGTGTCACTAAATGGGCCAAAATTTAGCTGCGTGTCATGCACATGCAAAAAACACAGGCAGATACACACAAGCGTTCAGTCAGGGATATGGAAGAGCACGTGAAGATGTAAGACTCACCAAACCCAATACTCAGTGTGTTTTCAGTAATGCAACACATAAAATGAACAGTTTATGAGCAGCTTTTATTTTAAAACTTTTGGTCCATCTTTCCCAGCACATAAAGGGGAGAAAAAAAGAAGAGGAAGGATCTGCCTGTTTCTAATCAGAAGGGTTGTACTGCCAGTTGTTGGCCGTCAGCCAGCATTGTTTACTTGGCCAACCCCCAACCTCGCTGCAAATGGCTAATTACCCCAGCAATGGGCAATTTTAGCCTAACCAACAGGTAGAAAAGACTGTTCCCATATGGCAAGGCCCTCAATGCATAGAAACAAGCTCAAACTCTAACTCTCACTCCTAAATAATAAAGTAGCTATAATTTAAATGCATTATTTTCTTTCCTGGGAAACAGGACATGGGTTGCTTTCTCAGGAGAAAAACTACTTATGGCATTGATTTATTTACAGATGGAAAAAAAAGACAGCAGCAGCCCAGCTCCTCTCCTCCAGCCCTCTTTTTGTTATCTGTGATGTTGCCCAGAGAAATCAATAGAACAACTGTAGCTCGCAAGCTTTGTTTATCTTTTCCTCTAAGTGAATAATTCAGGGGTGTCAGTGGGGGTGAGGCAAAGCTTTGATACAAACGAAAGGGTTTGGTGTTCAGGGGGAAATCTAACCCCCTCCTTATCCCGTTCTTCTTCCCTCAAAAGTCTCCAGGAGATGAGAGATGCTGAAAGCAGCTAAAAATCTGGTTCTGGGTGAAAGACGGTGAGAGGCCGCTGCTCTGGTTTTACTGCACCACCACCAAGAATGTCCCTCACACCAAATAAATAGATGAATATGAGCTCTAAAGACAGCAACATCTGCTAAATATTGGGTGAAGGGAAAAGCCAGTAAAAGTTGGTCTGGCTGCAGTGGTGGAAGGGGTGGTGCTAAATGGTTTTAAGAGGTGGTGAAGGGCTTTAAGCAGTGCTGTGGGATGCTACAGAATATCAAGGGACAGCAAAGGTTTCTATTGTGTGCTGAGACTTTGTTTTGAGGTTGCTAGAGGAGGTGGAGTAGGATGCTAAGGAGCATGCCTGTACGACGTCCTCTGAGCACGTCTAAGTGCAAAAGTGTTTACAGCTGTCCCAAATAACCTCTGAGGAGAAGCAAAAAAAACCTACATTCACTGACAAGGCTGAGACACAATAATCATGCAATTACACAAAACAGTGTGCATTTTCAAACAGTCTCTTCCCAAAGGTACTCATGGTGTTGCATTCATTTGTACATTGTGATAGTAGGTGCAAAAAAGAAACTGTGTGATGAATGAAATAAGGGAGGCCAACTGCTGATGATGTGGGTGTGCTTATGTCGAAAGGTTGCAAAATGTCTGATCTGAATGTGGAAAAGTGATGGTGGAGGGGTTTTTAACCATTATTAGAAGATACAGAATGCAGTATGCTGAAGCATACTGACACCTTAATACGTTTGAGGGGTTTGCATAGTAGTAGGGTGGTACTGAGTCCTATGAGGCTTTCAGGTTAATAAAATGTCCTCAAGGGCTTTTTTAAAGGGATTTCATGGGATGGGAGCTACAGTGGCCAGACAACGTAATGCCAAACCATTTGATAACACAAACATGGAGGTTTAAATTACTGTTGTTTCATAAGCTTTGATTGTGAGTCATTCCTCCTCGTGTACAGCCCAAGTAGTGTTAGTATGTGAAACTGGGGAGACTTAAACCCTCCTAAACAAGGGGATCAACATGTATTTGTCAGGCTATGCCACCCTTGGCTGCATGCACATACATACACACACACCCACACTCGTGCACGACAAGGCATCAAACATTCTCGGGGAAGTCGCTAAACCTCAGTGTCCCACCTTCACCACGGACACACAAAAGCTCTCAGTCCCTTGTAATTGAGGTTTAAATCCTTTCCTAACATCCTCCATCCCTCACTCTTCACCAAACATGGATTGCGCCGACACAGGGCCCCTAATCCTTCCCAGTTTAACCAAGTGAGAAATTAGCTTTTGTTAAGTGGTGATTTGGCCGGTGCTAAACGCCAACAGCCCATTGTAGAGGAGAGGGGCAGTCATGAATGCCCCCAACGCAGCAAAATACTGTGGTAATCCCATCCTGTCCATGCAGCCGGGCTGGAGCTGCTGCTGCCGGCTATTGTGTCGTGACAATATTGTCAAGTTATTTTTAGTCGAGAGCTATGTCTCTCTCTCTGTTTTGTCCAAAGAGATTCTGAAACATCAACATGTCAGCTTAGCTAGGAAGGCTAACCATATGTATTGCCTATTTATGTGTGTTCTGCAGCATCTACAAGCCCACCCCCAGCCCCCCGCTGCCATCTCCGACTTTACAAAATCAAATCTTGTATGCAGAGTTGTAGCAAAAGCCACCAGTGACAGGTTGATAGACGACACAAGCAACGGCAGTGGATTCAGATCCTCAAAGCCGGTCAGAGAGAGCAAGCTGTTCTGGCAGGAGGAGACAAGACAAAGCACAGCGTCGTCCCTGAGACTCAGCGGGGAGAAAGAAAGCCAAAGAAAATCCCTGTGACTTGGTCTCAGTCCGAGCAAAATTCAAGAGTTAATTCAGTCTGTCTGAAGTCGCAAGTCTGCGATGGCGGGGTGTTACGCTGGAAGGCAGGACATATTTTCAGGCAATAAAAAAGGCACAAGAAGAAGACCAAAGAGCTTCTACAGAGAGAGCTGGTGATGACCAATGTGCCAAATATTTTTTATGACCAATCCCAAGCCAGATGACTGTCAGGTTTATTCTCCTGCTGTGGCAGGAAGATACCACAGTTCTACTGAGCATGGAGTCAAGACACAGCAAGTCTGATGTCTTTATGTGGAACACAGTAACTCGTTGCACACTTACACAGGACGCAGAGTGTGGCAGAGTTTGCCTTTGCAAGCCGATTTACTGTAGGTAGTATCCAACCTTTCTGGCTTGGGACCCTTAAAACAAAGCAATGTCTACTTCCTTGTCCTAAAGTATTAAAATTAGGAATGTGAACTTCCCCAGCATGGGATAAGCAAAGTCTTATCTTATCTAGTAATTCATTTAAGAAAAAGGGCAACAATTAAATGCAAGTCTGAAAGAATAAGCAGAACGTTTTAATATGTTTTCATACATAGCCATAAATTTACCAGTGCCTTACTTCCCTCCATGCACATATTGATAAAGCGTCTCGGAAAGTACTTTGCTCTTTGACAAAATAATCACTTTCTCGCCACTTCAAGTTTCATTAAGGTTACATCTTAAATAAAAGAAACATGTGAAACCCACCTTCATTCTGTAACGAAGTAACGAAGTTACAGAATGAAGGTTGTTCCAAAAAGCAAATTTGAGGTTGGCTGGGTAAATGTGTTGGGTTACTGTAAGAGTGGATCATATGAGCTCAGACGGAGTTAGTCTGAGGTCTGTCTGGTTTAGAATACTGCCTCAATCTGCAAACACGGGACTGGATCTGCTTCTGAAAAGTTCACAGATGACCCCAGTTCTCCCATACAAAACCCTGCATTTTTACAAACACAGACTCACACAAACATTTCACGTTCACAAATTGCAATATAAACACATGCGCACACAAACGCATTTCCCGAGAAACAAATTAGTTTTGAGAAAAATTGCAGAGTAAACACAGACATGCACATGTTCCAAATTGACACGAAAATAAATGTGTGCCCCACAAACACACATAAATGTCTGTACAGCTATCTTTGTGAGGACACTCATTGACATAATGCACTTCATAGCCCCTTACTCTTACCTTAACCATCGCAACTAAATGCCCAACCTCAACCCTGAGCCTAACCCTACACATAATTCAAACCTAACCCTTAAAACCGAGTCTGAATTCTCAAACAGCACTCTGAAGGTCTGTTCAAAAGTGAGGACCAGCCAAAATATCCTCAGTTTCCTAAAATATCCTCCTCACTCCCAAGATCAAAACCTCAAAATTTCTCAGCTGTACAAGTACATGCACACACACACACACACACACACACACACACACACACACACACACACACACACACTGCAAACTGGAAGCAGCAGGCACAGTTTTGCTGCAAACATACACACTCTCTAGCATACAATGGCATTCAGAATGAGTTGGGGGTGCAGCCTTTCCTGCGTCCTGAAATATCATCAGTCGTGAGTCCAGATGAATGCAGAGAGTGCAGCTTTGCATCCAGCTATTGTCACCTTCACAAAGCTTCCCAGTCAGCCTCCTTCAGCCTTTCTCCTCTTTCTATTCACTTTCACATACAACCTGCCTGACAACAGCACCTCGCTCAAGGACACGATTGGAAACAAACTAGACCCGGTGCTTTATCACCTGATCTGATCACTCACAAAAGCCAACACACTATATAAGAGCTTCTCCCATAGACAGGGAGATAATTCACAGAGGAACATACGTCTTATTCAGAGATTACATTTCCACTTGAGGTGAACACTGTTGATATTCTCACATGAATATGTGTCATACTCATTTACCAAAAAAAGATTTTACTTTTTTTCTGAAGTTTTTCTTATTTAACTACCAAATTTTCATTTCATTTCATACTAGAGGGTCTGTAGATCTACAACCTTAATATTAAAAATGAAACTTCAAGAAGTGAATATTGGTCAAGTCTTAATGTGCAAACGGATTCGGTGTCTGAGTGTGTGTGAGTGTGTGTGTGTGAGTGTGTGTGCTTTTCAATAGTTACTGCTTGTATTGAGCAGGTGGCACCTTTGTATAAATGGCTGAATGCTGGCTTGTGTACTTTGAGTGGTCAGTGAGACTAGAAAAGCGCTGTGGTACATGCAGTCCTTTTCCAGTGATTTTTACGAGTTGACAGTCTGATGCCCCCTATAGAGAGGAAAGTGGAACTACAATAAAGACAATAGCAAATGAACAGGGTCTGTTTCACTTAATCACAATGACATCTGTAAAAACGCAATACTAAAAATCTAGATTTGAAACACACTGCTTCTTATGTTTAGATAAGTTGGTAATTTTCTGTTATTTATTTTTAGACAGCAGTTTATAATTAAAATGTTGGAAAGATGAAATTTGATAATGTTACAATGATGTCTGTCATGCTGCCACACTGGTAAATCGTTATAGGAACTTATATTCTAATCAATTAACCGTTCAAATTGTAAGTGCTATTGTATACACTAATTTGTTTTATGTGGATAGCTGACCCCAAAAAAACATGTTTCCTTTCTTCAGAAAGACTGAAAGAAACCTGTCAGATGACAACAGGACTTTGGCTGTCCACAACAGAGGAAATTCTGCACGCCTGTTCAAAATCTAATATTTTTGCATATATTTTACCAGGAAGCACAGGAAGAGATGTTTTACATTTCAATAAGTTCACAGAGGAGAGAGAGCTACTTGGTTAGCATGATCAATGAGCGCTGGCATGGCTGAACGGATGAAAAACAAGAGCCACCTACAGAGCCTACAGGGGAAAGAGTCGAGTCTGATTGACGGGTGATCAGTGGGACATGCAGAGCAGAACAGACGCCTCTCATGAGCTCTCACTACTAAAAACTGAAACAAAAAGAGGAATCTTCAGTATTATCACTTTCAACCTTTACTCACGGCTATCTCTGATTCATGTCCATCAGAAATAATTATCTCGGCCTCCCAAACTCATTTCACAAAAACCTCTTGGATCCTTCTTCAAATATTAAACCTGCAGCCAGAAACACGGTCGTGATATTTGACAGTGGCCTTTCTTTTAAAGAACAAATTACAGTTATTGTTAAATCATGTTTCTGTCAAATAAGAAGCATCACAGAGATCAGGTTTTCCTGATCTTGAGGAGGTCACCCATGCCTTTATTTAGTCTCACTTAGATTATTGTAATTCATCATATTCCAGGCCACAGCCTCAGTTCCTCAGCCAGGGTTCTGTTGGCTGTTCCTGAGTCCCAACTAAGGACCAAAGGTGAGCGAGTTGTTGCAGTGAACGCCCCTCAGCCCTGGTACAAGCTGAGCCCGAGGATCTGAGGCTTGCACAATCAGTGACACCTTTCAAAAAAGCGCTGTACAAATAAAGTTTATTCTAATTTATTATTATTATCCTATTGGGAATGCCTTTGCCTCACCTGGCAGCCCACACTCTCCATGCTGCTAATAGCTTCTGGCTGTAATTCTGCTAATGCTTTCAAATGAATCAGAGACCACCAAGATAAACACACATTTTCTCTCCTTTTCACCAGACCTCTCTATTTCCCTTGATTTTTCGTACATCTAAGAAAAACACACATGACATACATTCAAAGCCCTGTGCCAGTTTCACACAAGAAAAAGGCCAAAACAATTCCACAAATAAATGCCTGAACTCTGGAGGGACCATGAAGAAACTCTCTAACTGGGTTTAACAGGAGGTTTGTTAAACCTGATCGTCCCTGTGGGGAATTCAAATGAGCTAGTCCTTGGGGGGAAAGCTTTAAATAACTGGAAAGCATCTAAAATCAAATTTCACTCACTTAGATGCCATTTTCATTAAAGAAAAGCTGATTTTCCAAAGCTATTAAAAGCCAAACAGCAAAGTAGCATGTCTCAGTAGCTGCTAAACCAAGTGCCTCTCAAAGTGGGGTCCAGGGACCTCTGAGGTTCAATAAATACAACGTGAATCATATGTCAGTAACTCTGATCGCATGTGGCTGCACTTAGGGTGGTGTTGTATCAAAAATGTCAGAGCAATCTGCTAATTCCACCGCAGTGGTAACACACACACACAGACATGCACAGAACAACTACAAAAAGGATGCATCACAGAGAAAGAAGCATATTCTTATTGGAACCAAAACTCACTTATAGAATGCTGTGAATATTATCCACATATTATATAACCAGTCTCAATCAAACCCGGCTCGGTTTGAGAAGCAGAGAGCACAAAAACTCTCTGCTGTTTGAAATGAAGAACTGAGAGTAAACAATAGATTCACAAATGGCTGCC